>NC_056729.1:350495071-350528823 GCF_019279795.1 Protopterus annectens | reverse complement strand
TTTTTTGAATGCCGGCGCAATCGTTTTAAATTTTTTAGCAGTTCATTATGAAGTATTGTTCCGTCCTGTAAACCTTTGGCGCATTTAACAAATCACAAGCCTTTTGGCATTTGTTAGCTGCAGTACTGTCTTTAAAATATAAGTTGTCCAATTGCAGTTTTCTGTATTTTAAAAGATGCTTCTCAAATCTGGCAATATTTTGCTTTAAAGCATCATTATCCATATCTTTAAAAGGGACATCACTATGTAATTGAAATGGTTGTTTGAACCAACTTATTCAGTGTGGTAGAATGCACTGACCTACCTGTAGCAGTTGTCCTCATTGCACCTTTTGTCTTGGGCCTAGCTCCCTGGGTAACAGAAATCACCAGTGGTGGACCTTTTCTCAGAAGTACAGTCAGGCAAACTGCTATTATTGCCACAATTACTCTTAATGATGGAAAAACAGACTGAAAATTACACTTTTCATTTAAAAAACAGGCCACTCCAGGCCTGTATCGTTTCATTGGGTGTACTATCCTTGTTACAAATGCCAGCACGGTCATGGAGAAAGTCATCTAGTTTCCCTGAAAGATGAAATTTCGCTAGTTTCTGGCACCTACACGCGTTTGTTTTTGTTTTAGCAAGTTTTGTTGGTAGATTTTCACTGGTTTAATCATTTTAATATTGAGAATGACTACCCAAGATTTACCTGAATGAAAATAAAATTTAAAAAGTGTGTTTTTTAATCTTGAAAATCATCCTTCTCCCTAGATCCAGATCACATAAAAAAACAGTCATCAAAGTATAAATAGTTTAAAAAAAAAAAGCTAATTCATTATATTAAAAATTTCATAGCAAGGACCATTTGCTGACCAAGCAGTTATGTCTTAAATATGCTGGGAATACTCCTTCCCAAAGCTAAAATAATTGATGTTAATTTGTCAATCTCGCCTTCATTCTTGCTGGATGGGTTCGGAGCCGATCCTCGGCTCCGACTCTGCAATTGCTAAGCTCAAGAGTCACTTTTACCAGCTCGAGGCAGCCCCATATCACATGATGCAAGGCGGTAATTACCCAGATCTCGTTTGCCGCTTCGCTAATTAGGTCATCCTTTTTACCAGCTCCTGGGAAGTGATTTTTCATTACTCTTTTTGAAAGAATTAAATATCCCAATTCCCTAAAATTTTATTCTTTATAGTTTTTTAGTGAACCTTATTCACTTAGCTCCATACCCATTTCCCTTTAGTTCCCTTATCCATAAGTTTCTGTGTTTTGGGCCTTAGGCCTTACCCTCCCTCACAGTTCCTGTCAGGATTTTCCTTAGGTGTGTGGGTGTTGTGTCTCACTGTTCTGATTTTTATTTATTAGTGTCTTTTTTGGTCTGATTGGTGTGTTTGTGTGTATTAGGACTCAGACATGTCCAAAGATACTAGGGTCTCAGGTTTCAAGAAGTGTGACTCGTGCTGTCAGAAGATGTCTCTGACAGACGGTCACACTTGTATTTATTGCCTGGGACCCCTACACCTGCAGGACTCTTGTGCTATCTGTCATTCTTTCAGCCAGAGAGTCCTGCAGGAACGTAGAAATAAGTTGATCCTCAGGGGTCTTCTTAAGCCTGAGAGCTCCCCGGCTAAGCTCGGCTCCGGGAAGCCCTCTAAGCCTCCCAAGACCCAGACTTCGGTGTCCAAGTCTGTGGTCTTGGTTCCGACTCCGCCAGAGTCGACATCGGCTCCGACTGGAGCCGATCCTTCCTTGTTGGAAGCTTCAGTACCGGCGCCGATACCCTGGCTTTGGCACCTGTGTCGGCTCCAGCTGGAGCCGACACCCTAGCGTCTAAGCATGTCTCGGCTCCGGCTGGAAACGAGATATCTTTGTCTCCGCTCGGAGCCGACAAGTTGTCGGCTCCACCTGGAGCCGAAGGTTCTTCGGCTCCGATAGCTCCGTCGAAAAAGAGGTCTAGATCACCTTCATTGGAATCTATACACTCGGCTCCAGCCTCCCCCTTGCTTTCGGAGCGGAGCCATCAGAGCCGATCATCGAGGTCTTCCAGGCTCTCAGACCATGACTTAGAGAGAGTGGTGAGTAGGCTATTAAAATCACAGGCACTAGCCCAGATGCTCCATAGCCCGTCTCAACAGACGACCGCTATTCTACACCCTCCTGAAATTCCTCCTTCGACTCTCCTACAGAGTTCGGAGCCGGAGATTATTGGTACCGTGACTGTTGCTGCTTCGGAGCCGATACCACACCTTTCGGCTCCGTCGTCCTCGACGCCTATCTCCTCCTTGAGACCTTCCTTGGAAGGATCCGGGCGTCTGGCTTCCCTGGTCGGTTCCAAGGGGGCGAGTGGCATCGGACCCTTGTCCGACCCCGTTCTCCCTCTCGGAGCTTCGGCCTTGGTGAACTCGGCCCCGACATCTGCTTCGGAGCCTTCCCTTTCGGTGGGACTAGGGATCCCTGTTTCTTCGGAGCGGGATCTCTCGGCCCTCCCTGGGAGGGGGGAGCCTTCGAGGTGATGAGGAGTGTGCTAGCCCCTGAGCTTAGTCAGCAGTCGGTTCCTTTAGCTCCTCCTTCTATGGTGCCTGTAGATGCCTCTTCCCACTCTCTTGCTCCCGGACCCAGAGATCCATCACCCCAGGTCTCCCCATTGGGAAGAACTTCCTCTTCCGAGGTTTCTCCTGATGCTTCAGGTGAACCCCCGCGTAAGAGGACCTGCAAGAGGAAGCACTTAGACTCCCCTGAGTCTACAACATCAGATACCGATTTAGATGAGTCTGAGGGGTCCCCAAGATCCCCCTCTGAGGATGTCTCCTTTTCAGACATCCTTGAACTCCTCAAACAGAGGGGGAACTGGCCCTCCATTAATCCCTCCGAGGATGAATCGGTATACCTGGATGTTTTTGGATCTCGACCCTCCACCTCCTGGGTGTCTCCGCCTTTCAAACCCCTCATGGAGGTCATAGCTCGAAAGGCGTGGGCATCTCCTGATTCGGTGGAACCAGTCCCCAGGAGACCTTAAAAATTTATCCCGGCCCCCGCTGAAAAGCAGTTTCTTACTAAAGGTGTCCCGGTTGATGCCATGGTGGTGGCGGCCGCCACCAAAAAGTAACTTGCAGATCCTTCCGTGCCAGTCCATCCTCCTAACAAGGAGTCTAGGACCATGGACAGGTATGGCAAGCGGATGTTTTCCTCAGCGACCTTTGCTATGCGTTCGCTGAATTATTTATGTCACTTCACCAGACTTCAAAGAGACATCCTCAAAGAATTGGGTGAAGTAGTACAGGATCAGTCAGCGGCAGGAGCTCAGGAAAAGATTGCCCTCAGCTGGGAATCCTTAATTCCATAACCAACTCCTCCATGCGGCTCATTTCTTATGCAGCAGATGGGGCGAGTAGAGCTGCAGGCACAGGAGTGGCTCTCAGACGTCAGTCCTGGATGCGGCTCTGTAATTTTGCAGACCCCTTTAAGGCGTCCTTCACAAACTCTCCCTTCAATGGGACAACATTGTTTGGCCCTCAGGTGAAGGACACTGACCAGGTGCGAGCAAGACGGCTTCACTTTCTGCCGTAGGAGTCCGTTTCTCCACCCCTTCTAGACCTTACCCCTCAAGGTCAGAAGGGAGGGAAAATGTGGTTCCGAAAATCTCAGGGAGTCCCGCCTGATGCACATGGTCAATTTACCCCCAGAGGCAGAGGGGGTAATAACAGTAGACGCCGCCCTAGGGGCAGAGGAGGTCCGCAGAACCAGGGCAGCAGAGAGCCTCTCTCTGACAAGCCCTTCCAGCATCCCTGAGGTGTTGCCCGACTGTCCACCCTTGGAGGCAGTCGGGGGGAGATTGTCGCTGGACCCAGAAGCCTGGTTTTCCCCCTCTCAAGACAAATGGGTACAGTCGATCATATCCGAGGGTTACAAGATTCCTTTCGAGGAAAGCCCCTTCCCTCAAAAAGGTTCCCTTCCAGACGTTCCACCCGGTCTAAGGGAAATTGCAAAACTAGAGGTTTCAAAGCTTCTAAAAAAAAGGGCCATCCAGCCAGTTCCAACAGATCATTTAGAGTCCGGAATCTACTCAAGGTTCTTTTTGGTTCCCAAAAAGACGGGAGACTGGAGACCAATATTAGACCTCAGCAGGCTCAACAAGTCTGTCAAAAAGACAAGATTTCGGATGGTCACACTTCAATCGATTTTGCCTTTTCTGGGCAAAGACAACTGGATGTGCTCCATAGACCTTCAGGATGCGTACTATCACATAAAAATCCACAGACACTCCAGAAGGTTTCCCCGCTTTCGGCTGGGGACCAGTCATTTTCAATTCAGAGCTCTGCCCTTTGGTCTCACTACAGCCCCCAGAGTGTTCACCAAATGCATGGCAGTGGTCACGGCTGACTCCTCTCAGCCACCACCAGGCATCAACTTCTCCAAGCCAGAGATTGCACTCTACGTCTCTGCGGTCAGTTAGGAATTTCGGTCAACTTCGAAAAGTCTTCCTTATCGCCCTGCCAATCTATTACCTTTATAGGCGCAAATCTAGACACTACTCGGATGTCAGCAAACCTAACAAGTCAGAGAATCCTAGATATCCAAAACCACGTTCGGATCATCCTATCCAGCAAAAGGGTACAAGCCAGGTTGATCCTGAAAGTGTTGGGCCTCATGGCAGCTGCCATCACACTTCTTCCTCTGGCCTGTTTTTACATGCGTCTCCTACAATGGATGTTGTTCACCCAATGGTCCTTCCAGCATCTTCCCATACGTCACAAGATCCTGGTGACAAACCTGCAAGAACCATCTATCCTGGTGGATTTCCTCTCCTCTAGTCCATCAGGGAAGACCATTTGTTCCCCCGGCCCCGGTAGCCACGGTCACTTTGGATGCCTCCCTGATCGGGTGGGGGGGGGGCATTATCAGGGCAGGATGGTTCATGGCACGTGGCAACCGTTCGAATACCACCTGCACGTAAATGTCCTAGAGATGAGAGCAGTGCTTTTAACGTTGCAAGCCCTCAACGACTTTCTTCCCTTAGGAACTATTGCAGTTCACACGGACAACATGTCCGTGGTGTGGTACATCAACAAGCAGGGCGGAACCAAGTCCTATCCCTTGTGTCGAGAAGCTCTCAGACTTTGGCAATGGGCGATCTCCTCTCATCGGTTTCTGGTAGCAACGCATATCCCTGGGAAAACCAACATAATAGCGGACAGATTGAGCAGAGCTATACTCATGCCTCACGAGTGGTCTCTCAAGCAATCCATAGTGGAGGAGATTTTTCAGAAGTGGGGCCGCCCATGCTGCGATCTTTTTGCTACACCTCAAAACAGCAAATGCCCAGACTTCTTCTCTCTCTTCCCACTTCCGGGCCATCCCCCCAGAGACACTCTTACCCAAGATTGGCCCCGGGGACTCCTTTATGCTTTTCCTCCCTTTCCATTGATACCACAAGTACTCCAGAAAGCTACTGTCTTGAGAGCCAAAATGATTCTCATTGCCCCTTACTGGCCTCAACAAATTTGGTTCCCGTTCCTTCATCGCCATCTCTTGGTGCAACCTTGGCATCTGGACCCACCTCCAGATCTTCTGACCCACCAGTCGGGTCAACTGCACCGGTCCGTTCCTTCCCTCAACCTCACAGCTTGGTTGCTCCACTTCCTTCCTTAGCCAGGCTTCCTATGATCTCTAACTCCGTTAGAGATATCATAGTAGCTTCTCAAGTCCTCTACCAGGAGGATTTACTCTAGCAAGTGGAAACGCTTCTCCTTTTGGGCAAAATCTAAGAACATAGACCCCTTTACTGCCTCTATTCAGTCAGTCTTGGATTTTCTAGCGGAAATTTTTCACTCAGGTTCTTCGTCTTCCACAGTCAAAGTTCAGTTGGCAGCAATCTCGAATTTCCATGTCGGATTTGCAGACCACAACATTGTCCCACAAACTTTGTAAAGCCTTTCTCAAAGGAGTGTTCCTTCTTAAACCCCCTGTTAGGGATCCTCCACCACAGTGGGACCTAAATTTAGTGCTGACATCCTTGATACTTCCCCCTTTCGAACCGGCTGCTTCATGTTCATTAAAGTTTCTTTCTTGGAAGACACTTTTTCTAGTCACTATTATCTCGGCTAGAAGAGTGTCTGAACTTCATGCCCTCTTTGTTCGTCCCCATTATTTGGTCGTCCACAAGGACAGAGTATCCTTGAGAACCAATCCATCCTTTTTGCCCAAGGTTGCTTCTAAGACAAATTTAAACCAATCCATTGATCTTCCTGTATTTTTTTCCAAATTATTCTAACAGGGCAGAACAAAAATTACATTACCTAGATGTTCATCGCCAACTCAGATATTACTTGGACAGAACAAAGCAATTTAGGAAGTCCGATCAGCTCTTCCTTGCTTATGCTGAAAATAAAAAAGGTCTCCCTGTTTCTAAAGTGACCTTATCCAGATGGCTATCTTCCACCATTTCTGACATTTATCAGCTTAGGGGCAAACAACTGAGCTCAAAACCTAAAGCACATTCCACAAGAGGTCAGCTTTTCAGGCTAGGCTACCCTTAGATACTATTTGTGCAGCAGCCACATGAGCCACTCCTCATACTTTCGTTTCTCATTACAAATTGGATTTGGCCTCCAGGGACAGGGCAAGCTTTGGTTCCACAGTTCTCAAGAGTCCGTTCCATTGAGCCACCCAGGATAGAGGTGCTAGGGACGCGGTCCCATCCAGCAAGAATAAAGGCGAGATTGACGACTTAACATTTAGAAGTTATGTACCTACCATAACGTTCCATGTTAGTTGTCTTCTCTCGCCTTCTTTCTTGCGTCCCTCCCTCCTGTCCCCCTAGCCTGGACAGACCTTGATCTCCCTATTTCTCTGGAAGATTCTTCTTCCTTGGACACCAGTTAGTTTTTGACCTTGATTACCTGGTTTCCCTTTGCAGCCTTTTTAGGTTAGTTGTTCCTCTTTCCTTGGTGGAAAGTTTTATAGGCAGTTTTTCCTCTAGATACCAAACGAGATCTGGGTAATTACCGCCTTGCATCATGGGATATGGGGCTGCCTCGAGCTGGTAAAAGTGACTCTCGAGCTTAGCAAGTGCCGAGTCGGAGCCGAGGATTGGCTCCGAACCCATCCAGCAAGAAAGAAGGCGAGAGAAGACAACTAACATGGAACGTTATCGTAGGTACATAACTTCTAATTTTACACCAATTCTAATAGAGAATATAAAAATAAAGCTCTTTATTTGAAAATTCACTAATCTCAAATATGTATTCCTTAAAACATAAATGGACCAATTCAATGGGAATAACTATATAAACTAAAAATATCTGCTGTAATCAACCAATCCTAGATTGCCACATTTCTTAGTTTACAAATAGTCTGTAGAGCTGGGAACAAATGATTTGATGTTTTTTTTTTTGGTTTGTTTTTTTACATCTGGCTTAAGTGTATGCTCAACAAATATGCTAACAGTTCCATCTTGGAACCTGATGCTGAAACAGTGGGGGCAGAAGGATGGATTAAGGGTTGTCTGAGGATTTGAGATACCAAACACCTCATAGTTTTGCAAAAGATACGGTCGCTCTTAACTTATCAATCCATTCTTCAGACCAAGTGATGAATAAATCTGTTTCATTGTAGCCTGCATGCATGAGTTTGAACATCACTTTTCTGTAAAAATTCACATCTCCTTAGTGGGACTTCATTTTTTCAACGTACATAGGTTCAGGTTCATAGGTGTGTACTAGGCTAATGGCCCTGGAGGCTTTACAAGCCTACCCCATAGAAGTGCCCTGGCATTGTGCCACATGACATTGGTTCCCAGTGCTTCTATCAAGTAGAGCCACTGGAGTGATCCCCAGGGTGAACTTTTCTATAAAGATGTCCATAATCACCACTGTTCCACCCTTATCAGCCTTCATAATTCTTAAAGCCATCATGTGACATTAAAAAAAAAATTCCTGTTTTGTCAAATTATAAAATTTATTTTCTACAGGGTGTCAGTAACTCTTCTAATCTCCCTATCACTATATTTTTCTCCAAACACTACTACATTACAAACAGGAAGGATAAGCAACATTATTAAATTATTAAACTGCAGAGCTCCATTTACTGGTAAACAGTCTCACAAATGTAATAGAGTTCACTTTAATCTCTCCCTGAGGGAATAAAATCAAAATCTTTTTAAAAAGGTTACTTTTTATTAGAAACATATAGTTTAAAACAATCATTTCTTCATATCTGTTGATATATAATTTCAAATTCATACCCTTTCCATCAGTTGAGTGTTCTGTTTTTGTTGTGAAATTCCCAGAACCTTTGTATCCATTGATTTGTAATTGCAAAAGGGATGCTTGTTCCATTGATTCCAAATTTCCTGTAATGTTTCTGGTGACAGCTCCTCCAATCTCTGAAACATATTCATTTCTCTCTCCTCTTCTAGTAATTGTATTTCCAAGTTCCAATTCTTTCCATTTACTTTCTTTTAGAAAACAGTTTTGTTCTCTTTGGTGTATTGAGAAAGCTACTGCTTCTGAAGTATTTGTGTATTTACCTGTTCATTTGGGGGAAGGTCTAAAGAATTAAAACTTCCTCTGCAGAGTTCTCATCCTGGTTGATAACCTGGACAGAAGTATCCTCATTTTTCAATGATTAATGTGACAGTCTTTCAGATCCCCCTCTTTAGTTTTGCACTCTAAGTGCCTTATCTTACTTGGTTAACTGTGGCATCAAAAACTCAATTTTTTGTTTGTATATTTGCTGTCCATTATTTGCTTTTAAATAACTGGAAAAACTTGATTCCTTTTCTTTATATCTCATGAGTAATTGTAGCAAGTCAAGTCCTGCTCTGCAAATATGTTCCCATTTCTCCTTGAAGTTCATATCTAAATTAGAGCCGGTCAAATATTTTTATATTCTAACCCTCTTGGGATGCTTTTGACATCTGTACTCAAAATAATGTCCCACACAAGCCACCTGTATTTTAAGGGCTAGTCTTATTTTTTTCCATATAATTATCATAGGATGTTCCTATTTCTTTACTACTTCTCCTGAAAAATCAAAAGTAGCAATCTGTTACATGTCCGAAAGAAAACTAACTTAGAGATGAAAGGATATGAACAGTATTCTCCTTTTCTTCTACATTAGTAGTTCCCTCTTTCACCATACCAGTCTTTTTATTATGAAAAAAAAAAATCATTAGCCTTGATAACCGTTTTCTTCCTCGGAATGACGTGTGGTCAACCCTGAGGGAAAGCAATTGGAGGAGGGGGATTTTAACCATTGAATGTACTAGTTTTGCCTGTTTAACAGGTCCGTAATTCTGTTGAGTGGTTCAAGTCAACTTCCACCTGTTCTGTTAAATCCAGTGCCGACAGCCGGACCCAATATTTAAAATAAAGTATAAATGGGAATGTCTCTTGAAGAGAAAAAAGTGAAAACAAAAGAGCAATGCTTCACATTGGTAAAAACTCTATCTATAGTACATTCTTACCAAACATGCTTAAGTTCTGCAACCAGACAGCACATTCATCAACACGTATTTCATCAGACTCTGTGCAACACCTCTCAACTCTCGGAATAAATGCAAAAAGTCTTAAAAATGGGCAAAACAAAAAAAAAAAAAAAAATGATTCACTATTATACAGTAAACATAAGTTATAAATATGCAAAACCATCTTAATCACTGAAAATAATTTTCTCTTAATTTACTTTGATCACACCTAAAATTGTGATCATTAAGGCTTGATGAATTAATTGCATCAAGTCTTACTTGCCCCATCATATTCCTTTATATCCAAAATATTTTCTGCATCTCTCCCTTTGCAGCTGCTTTAATATCTGGTTTTATAGCATTAATCACATAAATTAATTTCTTAAAATTATTATACTTGGTCCTTACCAGTAACATGCACTGTTTAAAACAAAGTCCAGGGTTTTGCCTTCCCTAGTTGTGGTGCAAACTAACTAACTAACTGGTTTCACAGAGTTTGTATATATGAAGTTCAGAAATCACCGGGCATAGGGGATATACAAGTCTCCCAGTGGATGAGGTGGTAGTTGAAGTTTCCTAGACAAATGATTAGCCTAATGATTAGCCTAATGCGTAGGAAGTCCATTCAAGTCAGGATGTATGGTCGGGGGGGGTGCATAGAGGGGGGCCTATAGTTACATATGATGTGATATGGGTTTTTTAATAAGTTTGAGGTGGAGGAGTGCTTGTCAAATGAGCCTGGAGGTGGTATTTTGTTTAATGAATATAAAGAGACTGCTGTCTTTAGTGCCTTTATCTAGTGTGGTGGGCCTGAACATATGGTAATTGTTGAAACCCTACACTAATAGGGTTCTCTCAATGGTCTTGAACTAGGTCTCGGTCACTAGGCATATGTCTATGCATTCCAGTGTAAGCACTGCCTGTAGGGAGTGAAGTTTTTTGTTGAGGTTCTCATCATTGAGCAACAATTCCTTTGTTTTAAGTTGGAAGATTTTGATGACTGACATTGCCTAAAAAGGGGGGCACTGTAGTAGACAATGTTTGAGCCAATATACAAAAATCTTGGGGAGATGGGTGCAGGCCATGCCTGGCAAAGCAGTTGAGGCGATCTACCATTTCCTCCCAGACTAATATGTATCGCACCCCCCCCTCCCCCAATGGACTCCAGAAGGCTAAGAATATTGTTTGCATTGTAACATCATTCTCAGTGATGGTAAAATGCTGCTGAAATCTAGGTTCCTACCTGCCTCTGACATATTCCAAGCTCTCCATGATATCTCTTCATATAGTCCAGTGAGCTTTGTCTGAAGTTGTTTACTCCTACTGGCACTGTGACTGTATTGTATGAGTACTTGGACAGTAATGACTTGAGTGCAGGTGTGATGTGGCGAATCCTGGCACCCAATGTGCAACTAACTGTGACCCTTGTATTACTCAGCCTGGTGAGGGGTGTATCATTGTGTCTCACTATGGTGTCGACTAGGATGTTGGATTGTGTAGAGATTTGCATTTTGGGCTTTTGATCTGAGACCCTGAGAGCCTTGTATGCATGTTTCATGGTGCTGCCAAACCTGAGTGTGAGTTTGTTGAGGGTTCTTGTTAAGTTACATATATCAGGATTTTATGGTTTAGGTAGGTTTCTTTTAAGAGCCTCAGCATATGTAGGTTTGTGTGTTATCTGTATTGTGTGTAATGATTCTAGTGTGATATTGGGTTACTGAGAAACCTGTTGGCTATTTGTAGCTGCTTTGTATCAGAGCTTTGCCACCAGTAACATATAGCTGCATCTCTGACGCAGTGTCACTTTGTTTTAATACTAGGTGGTTGTAAAGAAACATGAAACGATTGCTTCATTGTCTCAGGATTCCAATTTTAATCAAGTTGGTTATAGAAAGATGGAAAGTGCAAGTCCATGGTTCCAGGTGTTTACTACTGTGGCCTGAAGGGGGGGAGAAGTGTTTGAGGTTTGAAGTTAACTGGAGGGGACTCTCTGGTAGTGGAGGTGGTAATGGTCTCAGAGCTGCACACAGCTAGGAATTAATGATCCTTTGCTCATTCTCTCACCAGTAGCACAAATCCCAAACTTCTTCCTGAGTAGTAGTATTAACCCAGGTGTTGATAAATACACTTGCTATAGAATTCTCTTGTTTGATGATCTGGATTGAACCTATAGGAGCTGGAAGCAACAGAAAACCAAGCAGCACAAAGGCCTTGAAGAGGATCTCCCTAAAACTGCAGTCAGACCAATTGAAGTCCCATACACACTGCCCAGTGCGAGTCCAGCAGGAAATCAGTGCCTCTGTACTCCTCTTCTCACCAGGTATAAAGTAGTAGCACTATTCCCAAGCAAGTTCCTAAGAAGCAGTTTCCAGTTTGTCCAGTGACTGGTAGTACAGATTTTAAAAGTAAGCTGAGAAAAAGGATTAATGCTCGGAGTATTGCACTGTGAACTGAGTAAGTGGAATGTTATGAAACAGTCTAAAGGGAGGGCTTTTCCAGTTTGATTTGTCAGTGCCCAGTAAAATGAACAGGGGAGATTAGACTGGGAGGAGCTTCCAGGTCCAAATATACAGTATGGGCCTGCAGCTCAAAAGCCACCAAATTTAAAAGTACAACTGAGAAAGGGTGGGTGGGTTGAAACAAAATTAATTTAAATGTTAAGATAAGTGTAGTTGTATAATATACATCCCTGGATGCAAAATGGAGTCCCAAATGCTTTGTTAGGTTTTAGCTTGTACACCGAAGCTTCAGCTTGTAAGACAAATGTTGCTGCCTGCTCGTGTAGTATACCTTAAAAGATAAAATGAAAGGTGGAACTGCTAAATATTGGCCATTAGTACTTATGTTCCCAGAACTGCAGAAGTAATCATCAGTGCTTAATGACAGCGTGCTCCGTATAATAGCTGGCCAAAACTGTCTGTTCTGAGTTTGAAAAGTAACTAAGCACAGCAATTATAGGAGCTATGCTGACTAGACCACTTAATAGTGCACAAATAAGAAATGCAAACTTTAAAACCAATTTAGAGTTGTAGCTTCAGAGAAGAAATGGTAAAAGTGCAGAAAAACAAGCGAACCCACTCAAATCTGATATAAATACCTTGGCATAGCACAGATTCACGTGGAAAAAAAAAAAACAGTAAAATGCCATCAGTTGATAGCTGTATCAGAAAGTGGGGCAGGCATTGCTACAGTCTTTGATCTGATGTTAATCTTCTTTCCATACATCACCGATGGGTTCGGGTCCAAGCCCTCAGAACCAAGTCGGCCTATTACCAAGCTCGCACCAGCCAAAATACTCTCGAGCTAAGCTTTACCCACAATGCCCTACTCTCTGTTAACCTCGGATCTCGTTTGGCGCATAGCCATAAAGCCGCATTTCAGCCGAGCTCTCAGCTAAGTGGAAACTTTTTGATATTTTGTGAGAAAATTGTTTGATTCTCTTATCGTTAGTGATTTATTTTCATTGATCTTCACTTTGATAGTTAGATTTACCCATTTTTCTCTTTCTACCTGTTTGGGCCTCTGTTCCAAAGCCTTCTGCTCTGCCATCTCTCTCGGAACACTCCGCCTCAGTGCCAGTAGTGGACCTCACTTGGTCTTTGGGACCGCCCCTTTGGTCCTCTGTTCCTACTGAACCAGTTCTTCCTCAACCCTGTTATTGGGTGGCGGGCTCTTCTGTTGGTGGCACGGTTCCGAGTGTTTCTTCAGTTCCGTACTCTGTACTGGGAGCTTTGTCTGCTCCCATCCTGGTTGGGGTTCCATCTGCGGGAGTGGATTCGGCGGAGCGGGGTGCGACTCCAGTTCAGAAGTTGTCTTTCTCTGTTCCATGCTCCCATCATTCGGGCGGACCTGCTTTCCATGCGATATAGAGGGCTCTTGCTTCTGGAAGCATTCCGCCAATGTTGGAACCTCAGTTTTCTCCCCCTGCGCTACAGCTGCCACAGGCCACATCCCTGGGACTCTGAACAGGGAAGCCGCAGGAACCCACTGTACAGGGGTACCCACTCTTCCGAGTCCTCCTCAGAAGCCCCCACTGAGGAGCCCCTGCGGAAGAGATCTTAGAAGAGGAAGCACATAGACTCATGGGAGGAGTCTCTTACAGAGGACATGGATTTTAGTGATGGTGAAAGGTTCCCCACGGTCGCCTTCTGATGATGTCTCCTTCGGTGACATCCTTGAAATGCTGAAACAAGGGTGACTGGAAGCCTATTAGTCCTGAGGAGTCCATGTTTCTGCAGGCTTTCCGCGCCTGGCCTTCTACCTCTTGGGTGACCCCACCTGCAGACGAGTTAGTTCAGCTTATAGTGCAGCATGCCTGGAAGAGCCCTGATTCTGTTGAGATCCCGCAGAGACCCAACAAAATTCTGTCCCCATCTGAGGGAACACTCTCATTGGTCCAGAGGTTTACCAGTCGATGCTATTGTGGTGGTGGCCACTAAAAAGGACCTAGCTGAAGAGAGTCCTACTGTCCACCCGCCCAACAGAGTCTCGGGCCGTGAACAGACTGGGGAAGCGAGTTTTTGCATCAGCGACCTTTGCCATATGGAACCTGAACTACTTAGAACATTTTACGAGACGCCAAAGAGACTTTATTTCCAATCTCTCTGGAACCACTCGCAGGGCAGGTGTCTGACGAGATGAGGGACAAAGTTGCCTCGCATCTCGCAACCCTGGAATCTATTTCCAGTTCGTCCATGAAGTTGCTTTCACATGCAACCGAAGGAGCAGCTAGAACTGTGGGATCAGGCATAGTTGGTGTCACGCCTGGATGTGCATTTATGATCTCACGGACCCTGTCAAGTCTTCCTTTTTGAATGCTCCTATGGGAGCATCTTCCCTGTTTGGCTCCAAGGTGTAAAGGACACTGACCAGGTTTGAGCAGGATGGTAAAACCCTGTCTGCCTTAGGCCTACGTTTTTCCAACCCTCAACATTCCTTCTCCAGGAACCAGAGGAGTGGGAAGATGTGACACAAAAAGTCTCTGGGTCCCTTCCATGCCACTCGTGGTGATACCCCCAGAGGCAGAGGGAGGTAACAATTCCGGAAGATGCCCCTTTTGAGGCAGAGGGGGACCACGCAACCAAGGCCCCAGAGACTTTTTCTGGACAGCCTTACCAGCGCTCCTGAAGAGCATCCAGATTGCTTGCCTCTGGAAGCAGTCGGGGGTAATTTCTCTCTGCACCGAGCTGCCTGGCACTCTATCACCACTGATCTTTGGGTGCAAAACATCATTACCAGAGGTCACACCATTCCCCCCTCATATCTTATCCAAAACTCCCAACAAAACTTCCCAACTTTCCACCCAGAGGGAAGCAGCAGCTGCAGAAGTAAGAAAACTGTATCAAAAAAGAGCCATCCAACTAGTCTCACCAGACCAATGCCGATCGGGATTTTACTCAAGATTCTTTTTGGTGCCAAAAAAGAGAGGGGACTGGAGACTCCTCCTGGATCTCAGCAGTTTAAGCAAACATGTCGCCCAAACCAAATTTTGGATGGTCACGGTTCAGTCCATCCTCCGTTTTCTCAGGGAGGGTGATTGGATGTGCCCAATAGATCTCCAGGATGCGCATTACCACATCAAAATGGACAAATGCTCCAGGAGTCTGCTTCGCATCCGGCTAGGAGCCAATCATTACCAGATGTTCTTCATGTTTCACTGTTTCAGTCATCACATTTGGGTTATCTGCTTGCAGTAGCCCTCCGTCGGCCTGATTAACAAAGTCTTGGGTCCTGCGTCAGTTGCTGTCTCTTCTTCCATGACGTCAGGTCGTCAGGGGTATAAAACATGCAGCCAACACCATTACATCAGTCTTTCTTGCCGTGCGGAGCCTGAAGCAGTTTGCAAGTGCTGGTCGGCAGACTCCTGAAATCTTCGTTTGAGTTTCAGAACTGAAGTCTTCAACTAAAGCCAAGTACTCCGTTTGGGAAATTTTTTCTTGCTCTAAACCGATGTCTGTAAAAGTTAATAATTGCATTTCTTGTGGAAAGCAAATACCTCACAAAAATTTTCATTCATACTGTATTCCTTGCCTAGGCCCTGGCCACGACGTACCTTGCTGTCGGTTTTGTGCTTTAATCAACACACTATCCGTCATCTGTATATTTTTACCTCTAAATATTTCGGTTCTCGGTTCAATTATCGAGAAATGTCGGTTAGCCATCCGACTACCGGTATTCCAAAAAAAAGCAAAGATAGACAGAGACAGACCTCCTAGGTGCAAAGCTGCTGACGACGCTTCTAAGCCAGTCGCCAGTTTGCTAGCACTCAGTGATGTGCCTTCGCAGCCCCTGATACCCGCTACTTCTGATTCGCAGGCCTCTACTGAGACCCACTCTGAGTCCGGTATGCCGCAAGATGCTTCAACTGTGGAACCTGCGGATGTCTCTTCCTTGGATGGGTCCAGAGCTGCTGTGCAGGCACCAGCTTCTGCGCATGTATTCAGGCCTACGGACTTGCATATTAAACTGACGCCTCCTTCTTTAAGGCCTAAACCTCGAATCATGCCTAACAAACCGACACCCAGGGTGCATGCTCAGGCCTCTGTGCCTAAAAAAATATGAATGGCTGAAGATCTTATAACTCCAATCGGGAAGTCAACCCCCCCCCCCCCCCCCTTCTAAGAGACCTAGAACTGAATTTGTTTATGAATCTACTGACCAGGATTCTGATTTTTCTGATCTGGATATTTACCCTTATCTACTTATGAGGATTCTGATGCAGCGGACTCTATTCCCTCTGCTTCCCCTCCAGAGGATTTTTCTTTTGGTGAAACCTTGCACACACTAAGGGAGCATTTCCACTGGTAAAGCCAGGACTTTTCTGACTCAGAAAAGAGGCTTAAGGATTTCTTACTCCTGCCTGAGCATAGGCCTTTAGCTATACCTCCTGTACTAGACATGGTTGATGCCTTTTCGGATTCTAGCTTGGCCCTTGATTCCTTGCCTCCTGCTCCAAGAAAACCTGATAAGATATTACAGGGTCCCTGATTCTCACAAGTTCCTTTTTAAAAATCCAATTGCGGATCCAGAGACAATTTCACAGGGACCCAAGGGCAATTAAGGCTTCTACTGCTAAAAATCCTACCCCATCTGATAGACTCCAGGGCGCTGGATAGATGAGGTAAGAAGGTTTACACTTCTGCAATCTTGGCCATTAGGGCCTTAAACTGTCAGTTTCATATGTTAAAGTATCAACAACATGTTATTGGATTGCTTAAACAGAAAATGATGTTGATTCCTGACTGTGCTGAAAATAAAGAATTACAGGATTTAATGCATTCTGCTGAACAGGTTAGAAAACATACTTTGCTATGTGGATTTGATTCATTAGAGGCCTCCTGCAGAGCTGCTGTGTCACTAGGTCTGTACTTAGAAGGCATGCATGGCTTAAGGAGCAATCTTTGCCTGATCATATTAAAGCGAAACTGTTAGATGCTCCCTTAAATCAGGACCACCTGTTTGGCAACAAAGCTGAGGAAGTTTTCCAAAAGATGGAAGATAAAGCTAAATCTATGCAAACTGTTAACAATTTCTTACAAGTTCAGCCTCCAAGATTTAGTAGGCATTGGCCATCTATAGAATTGGTCCTTTCCGGCCCCTTCCATGTCTTCTCAATCCAAACCTAGACACAGCAGAAACCCCAGGATGAGGTTCGTGTTTCTCTGTTGCAGTCATTACATTTGGGTAATCTGCTGGCAGGTTGCCCTCAATCGGCCTGATTATCAAAGTTTTGGGTCCTGCGTCGTATGCTGTCCCTTCTTCCATGACGTCAGGGGTATAAAACATGCAGCCGACGCCATTACATCAGTCTTCCTTGTCGTGCGGTACCTGAAGCAGAAGCAGTTCGCAAGTGCCGGTTGGCCGACTCCTGAAATTTTCGTTTTCGAGTTTCAGATCCAAAGTCTACAACTAAAAAGCTAAGTACCCCGTTGGGGAAAATTTTCTTGCTCCTTACCGATGTCAGTAAAAGTTAATAATTGCATTACTTGTGGCAAACAAATACCTCAAAAGGATTTTCATTTGTACTGTATTCCTTGCCTAGGCCCTGACCAATAACGTACCTTGATGTTGGCTTTGTGCTTTATTTAATCAACGCACTATTAAACGTAGATACATTTTTATTTCTAAATATTTTGGCTCACACTTTAATTATCCATAAATGTCGTCTGTTAGCAATCCGACTACCGGAATACCTAAAAAAAATGCAAAGAAAAAGACAGAGAAAGGCCGTTGAGGTCCAAAACTGCCGCCGATGCTTCTCCTAAGCCAGTTCTTCGGTACTCAGTGAGGCGCTTTCGCAGCACCTGATACCCGCTACTTCTGATTCGCAGGCCTCTACTGAGACCCATTCGGAGTCCAGTATGCCGCGAGATGCTTCAATTATGGAACCTGCGGATGTGTCTACCTTGGGTGGGTCCGGAGCTGCTGTGCAGGCACTGGCTTCTGAGGGTGTTTTCAGGCCTACAGGTTTGTATATTAGACTGACTCCATCTTCAAAGTTAAGGCCAAAATCTTGACCTATGCCTAAGAAACTGACGCCTGGGCCACATGTGCAGGCCCCTATGCCTAAAAAACAAATGATCAAAATGGCTGAATATTTAATTACTCTGATCAGGGGTAGCCAACCCCCCCCCCCCCCTTCCTAAGAGGCCTAGGCAAGACATTGATTATGAATCTTCAGAACAGGATTCTATTTCTTCTGACTCTTCTAATGAACAGGATTTGTCTGTACCTACTTATGAGGATTCTGATGCAGAAGATTCCATTCCTTCTGCTCCCCCCCCCGAGGATTTTTCTTTTGGGGAAACTTTACATACCTTAAAAGAACATTTCCACTGGGAAAGTCAGGATTTCTCTGAATCTAAAAAGAGACTAAGGGATTTTCTTCTTCTTCTTCAGCATAGGCCTTTGGCTGTACCTCCTGTTGTAGACATTGTTGATTGTTTTTCAGAATCTAGTATGGCTCCTGATTCTCTGCTTCCGGCTCCTTGTAAGACAGACAGATACTACAGGGTTCCTGACTCCCACAAATTCCTTTTTCAAAAATCCTGTGGCAGATCCTGAAACAATTTCTCAGGGTCCCAAGGGCATTAAGGCTTCTACAGCTAAAAATCCTACCCCTTCTGATAGAGATTCCAGGGCGCTGGATAGATGGAGTAAGAAGGTTTACATTTCTGCAACCTTGGCAGTCAGGGCTTTAAACTGTCTGTTTCATATGCTAAAATATCAACAGCATATCATGGGACTGCTTAAACAGAAAATTATGTTAATTCCTGACTCTGTAGATTTACAGGATTTATTGCATTCAGCAGAACAAGTTGGAAAACATACTTCTGCAATGTGGTTTTGATTCTTTGGAGGCCTCTTGCAGGGCTGCTATAACTGGGTCTGTGCTAAGACGGCATGCTTGGTTCAGAGTAAAATCTGCCTGATCTTATTAAAGCAAAATTGTTGAATGCTCCTTTACAACAGGACAGTCTCTTTGGTAATAAGGCTGAAGAAGTTTTAAAAAAGATGGAAGATAAAGCTAAATCTATGTAAACTGTGAAAGATTTCTTATAAGTGCAACCTCCAAGATTTAGTAGGCACTGGTCTAAGAAATGGTCCTTTCTAGTTCAAGAGCCGCTCAAGTCAAACACAGACATTCCAAAGGCTCCAGGTTTCAGTCACAAGGGACTTTCAGGACAAAACAATGGGGTGCCTCCTCTTCCAAATCTGGAAACAAGACACCCCCCCCCTATGGTAAGCAGTCTCAATGACTTCCCTTTACACTTACCTTTTAGCCGCCCCTTTGGGGGGGAAACTGGCTCTTCATGCAAGAAACTGGCAACTTATGGGTTTTAAATGTAGTATCCCAGGGATGCCGATTTCATTTCCACACGTTGCCAGTTCCAAACGGATGGACAGACCTGCCCCCAAATCAGTGGGCGGAGGCCCAGAAAGAAGTAATTTCCCTCATGAGCATGGAGGCTATTCAACCAGTACCAGAAGAGGAAAAGGGACAAGGTTTCTATTCAAGACTTTTCCTGGTACCCAGAAAAGACAAATCATGGCGTCCACTCCTGGACTTATCTACTCTAAACATCTTTCTGGACATTCCAAAATTCAAGATGCTGACTCTTCACCAGTTACTTCCTATGCTAGGCAAAGATGCCTGGTTGGCAACCCTAGATTTAAAAGAGACTTACCTGCATATCCCAATCAGGGAATCTTGCAGAAGATACCTCTGCTTCAAAGGCTACTTGCATTACCAGTTCTCTGCACTGCCCTTTGGCTTATCTACTGCGCCCAGGGTCTTTACAAAGTGCCTGGCTCCAGTAATTGCATTTTGCCGGCAAAGAAATATTCAAACATATCCATACCTGGACGATTGTCTAATTCAGGCATAAAACAGACACTCTTCTAAACCATCTGGCGTTTGTAAAAACGGTTCTAATTTGTCTAGGGTACACTATAAACTAAAAGAAATCACAGCTGGTACCCTCTCAACAAATTACATTCCTGGGTGCAAGCTTGAGTACAACTGCCCAGATAGCTTTCCTTACACCAGACAAACAAATTCATTTGGTGACTTACTTCAAACAGGTGGCCACAAAAACCCTGCTTTCTGCTAGGCAAATACTGCAAGCCTTGGGGTTCATGGCCTCCTGCATTCTTCCAATTTCATATGCAAGAATGCATATGAGGAAACTTCAGTGGTACTTAAAAAGTCTATGGAAACAGCATTGTCACAGTCTGGAAACAATGATTCATATCATACCTTGCCTACAACTACAGTTCCTATGGTGGGCAGAGGCCTGCCACCAAAACAAGGGACTGCCATTCATACCACCCCCTTCTGCCCAAACCCTAACTACAGACACATCAAACTATGCTTGGGGGGGGGGGCACATCTAGCAGGGAAATGCATTCAGGGCAAATGGAGCCCAAATCAAATGCACCTTCATATCAATCAAAAGGAAATGCTAGCTGTACAGAATGCACTGACAGCCTTCAAGGACTACCTTCTTCAAAGACAATTAATGATAAAGGCAGACAACACCACGGTTATGTGGTACATAAACAAGTAGGGGGGTACCCACTCCTACCCCCTTTGCAGACTAGCCATGGCATTGTGGAACATGGCCTTGACCTATCAAGTACAACTACAAGCACAATTCCTTCCAGGAAAGCCGAATACTCTGGCAGACTAAGCAGAAATATCATAGACCCAAACGAATGGAAACTGGAACCATCGATTTTCAACATGTTGACATGCAAATGGGGGAGCCCAGACATAGATCTTTTTGCCTCACCCCAGAACTATCAGTTGGACAAATGTTGCACAAGAGCTCATCACAAAAAAGCCTGGAAAGTGGATGCTCTATCCTCCATCTGGAAAAACCTATCAGTCTATGCCTTTTCTCCTCTGCCTCTGATCTCCAAAGTTCTACTAAAAGTAAAACAGGACAAACCAAAAATGATTTTGATTGCTCCAGACTGGCCTCACCAACACTGGTACCCATCCCTGCGCATTGTCACACCTTCCACCGTGGCTTACTTACTGTCTCAGCAGAACAACCAAATTCTGCACACTCCGCTCCAAACTTTGAATCTTGCAGCGTGGCTAATCACCTAAATTTACCCTTAGCATCCCTCAGCAAACCTGTGATGGATGTCATTTTGGAGGCGAGAAGGCCTAGTACTAGAAAATCTTATGCTGACAAATGGAAAAGATTCTGTGCATGGAATCAGTCTCGAGGGATAAGCACAGCAGTGCCCAACATTCCTCAGATTTTACAATACTTAACTGCAATGCTTCACAAGGGCCTGTCTTTCTGTTCCATAAAAATCCATGCCTCAGCCATTTCAGCTCATTACAACATAGAACCTCCCCTCTTCTCTCATCACCTGCTAAAGCAGTATCTCAGAGGGGCCAAAAACTTAAGACTGCCCAGGAGAGCAATAACCCCTGCCTGGGACCTCAATTTTGTATTGGAAAAGCTCACTCTCCCTGCTTTCGAGCCAGCTGCTACTACAGACTTAAAATTTCTCTCCTGGAAAACAGCTTTCCTTTTAGCATCACTTCAGCAAGAAGGATTTCAGAATTGCAGACTCTTATGGCAGTGGAGCATTTCATCATTTTCCATGCGGAAAGGGTATATCTCAGGACCAATCCATCCTTCATGCCTAAGGTGGTATCCAGTGTGGCTCTTAATCAGACAATTCATTTGCCAACTTTTTCCCAATCCACAGAACAAGGGAGAGAGGATTCTGCATTCATTGGATGTACACAGACAACTTAGATTTTACTTAAGCAGAACAAATTCTCACAGAAAATCTGAACAACTGCTGGTGGCATTTTGCTGCAGGGGCAGAGGGAAAGGTTATTTCAAAGCAAACCATTTCCAAATGGATACGCCATTGTATTTGTTTTTGCTATATGCACCATGGAAAGACTATCCCCCAGGGGATCAGATCCCATTCCACCAGGGCTGCAGCTACTTCGGCAGCCTTTCTCAGAGGTGTTCCTACCAGAGACATTCTAGAAAGCTGCTACCTGGAGCTCAGTTCATACGTTCACCTAACATTACCATTTACCACTTTTCTCTAAATCCAGAGCTGGCTGTGCCACTGCTGTCCTGCAGGGCCTTATAGCTGGTCCTTATGCTGTATAATTCCCTCCACCCAACCATTACTTTGGGAATCTACCCAAATGTAATGACTGCAACAGTGAAACACGAAGAACATAGCACAATTGTGTACACTTACCATAAATGTAAATGTTTCTCCCTTACCATCGTTGGTAATCTCTTTCTTTTTCTTCATACCTTCGAGTATTCTTTTGTACCATTGCTGGTACCCTTTCTACTGTCCCCTTTTTTCTATCATGGCAGATAAGAAAGGTAGTCCAGGATTTAAAAAATATTCTGATTGTGGACACATTACCTACATCATATGCACACACTGTGCGTTTATTGCTTGGGTGTGTCCCACTTATCTGTTGACCCACACTGTGCTATTTGTAAACATTTTTCTAACAGAACCTTGTTGGAAAGGAAAAATAAGCTGTTGCTGAAGGCACTTCTCAAATCTCCCTTTTCAGAGGCTATTTCTGGGTCGGAGGTTTCAACCCCTCCTAGAGCCCATAAGAAAATTTTGGATGATCCTACTAAGGCCAAGTCTTTGCTTTCGTCCCCGGCTGGGTACTCCCGCCAGCTAAGACCTAAGAAGGCTAAAGTTTCTGCTTCGGACCTCAGTCAGCCCCAGTGCTTTCAGTGCCTAGACCTTCTGCACCATCGGTGATCTCGGCTCAGTCTTCTCCTGTGGCCTTTACTATATCGACACAGAGGGGGCCCCTCAGTTCAGACTATTACGATTACTACATCGGCACCGACCGTTCAGTCGGTGCAGACCTTGACCATCTTACTCGGAACAGACTCCTCAGTTACTGGCTCCAATTTTGTCGGTTCCAGCTTCGGTACCAGCAACCACTTCGGTACTGATCTTTGTGTCAGTGCAGACCGTGACCTCGGCACCAATGATTTCCTCTGTGCAGATACCCGTAATCCAGTCTCTCGGCACCGTTGTTCTTGGTGTGGACTGGTGAAGTGGGCACCAAGCTTGTCACTTCTGTGGACAGACCTGTTTCTGCCAGTCTCCGTGAGGTCCACTAGAAGCCTTTCCGAACGCGACGTGTTGCATCTTGTGGATCAAGTGCTTCTGGCCAGAGGTATCCCGCCCCCCAGGACCTATCCTTCCTTGGGAGGTGATCACCCATCTCCAAAGACCCCTTCTTATTCTCCTTATTCATTGCCTTTGAAGTCTATTGATATAGCACAGTCTTTCCCCTCTGCGGTTCCCTTTATGGTTCTCACTAAGGAACTGCAGTTGCCTTCGTGGCAAGAGAGTTTTGCTACGACCCAGGATGACAGTTGTGATAAGTGTAATTTGCTGTTCCACAGCCATCCAGGGACTCTGAGTCGACAGGCTGAGCCACTTAGGGGAGGGGTGACCCCTGTCCTGGACACTCACCCCTCTTCAGGTGGATCAGCTTTTCAACTGATGGACAAGGCAATGGCTTCTGCTGGCGATACTGTGCTGTCTATCCCCCCGCCCTCCTCTGGTACACTGTTTTCACAAATCGCACCTAGCGGGCACTGGGTGCAAGGGCCTCAGGACATATTCCCACAGGAAACCCCCTTTCCGCTGTCTTCCACAGCTTCTCCCTTTGAGGAAGTCCACCGGAAAAATTTGTGTAAGAGGAAGCACATGGACTCCACAGAGGAGTCCCTCACTGAAGACACAGACTTTGATGAGGGGGAAGAAGATCCCCTCGGTCACCCTCTGAGGTATCCTTTGGTGATATCCTCGAAATCCTTATACAGAGAGGTGACTGGCAGCCCTCTAATCTGACCTCTGAGGAGTCTGTGTTCCTGCAGTTCTTTCGCACCCGGCCCCCTACCTCCTGGGTTACTCCACCTGCTGATGAACTTGTCAGGCTCATCCTGCAGCGTGCGTGGAAGGCTCCTGACACCATCGAGGCTATTCCCCGGAGGCCAGATAGGATTGTCCCCTCCTGCTATGGATCCCCATTGGTCTAAAGGTCTTCCTGTGGATGCTGTGGTGGTGGCGGCCACAACAAAGAAAGATCTGGCGGAAGAAGAAAGCCATACTGTCCATCCGCCTAACAGAGTCTTGGGCCCTGGACAGGATAGGGAAGTGTACCTTTGCATCAGCGACCTTTACTATCAGGTCCCTGAATTATATGGCACACTTTACCAGACTTCAAGGGGATCTGGTTTCTGAGCTCTCTGAAACCTTGGCTGGTGCCATGTCTAATGAGGTGAGGTCTGTGATAAAGTGGCCTCTCAGATGGCCACCATTGAGTCAATATCTAACTCCTCTATGCGACTGATATCTCGCGCATCAGAAGGAGCAGCTAGAGCAGCAGGTTCAGCTGTGGTCTTGTCTTGAGACGACAAGCCTGGATGCGCTTGTGCAATTTCACGGAACCCTTTAAGGCTTCCTTTCTTAACGCTCCCATTGAGGCCTCTTCGTTGTTTGGTCCCACAGTTAAAAGCACACTGGCCAGATGTGAACAGGACGGTAAGACCCTTTCTGCCATAGGTGTCAGTTATTCTTCCCCACAACATGCTTTCTCCCGAAACCAAAAGAGTGGGAAGATATGGTTCAAGAAATCTCAGGGTCCTTTCCGTGACACACAGGCCGAGTTCTCCCCTAGAGGCAGAAGGGGAAACTCACAGGGAAGATGCTCCTTTCGGGGCAGAGGGAGTCCGCGTAACTAGGGTTCCAGGAACTCTTTCCCTGGCCAATCCTACCAGCGGTCCAGAAGAGCGGCCCAACTCCTTTCCTCTGGAGGTGGTTGGGGGTCGTTTCTCCTTGTACCCTTCTGCCTGGCTAACTATCACCACCGATTCTTAGGTACAAAGGATTTATAACCAGAGGTGATCATATCCCCTTCGATCTTTGTCCTGTCCCGTCAAAAAAACTTCCTGACATTCCACCCAGTCAAAGGGAAGAAGCAGCACTAGAGACAGAAAAGCTGCTAAGAAAGAGAGTCATCCAAATAGTCCCTCCAGACCAGATATGATCCGGATTCTACTCGAGACTATTTTTGGTGCCAAAGAAAACCGGGGACTGGAGACTAATTTTGGATCTCAGTGTATTGAACAAGTTTGAGAGAGTACAAAAATTCCGGATGGTCACAATACAGTCTATCCTCCCGCTTTTGGAAAAAGATGATTGGATGTGCTCGATAGATCTTCAAGATGTGTACTACCACATAAAAGTGGACAGGCCATCAAGAAGATTTCTGCGCTTCCGTGCAGGAGCCATTCATTACCAGTTCAGAGTACTGCCCTTCGGACTTTCTACAGCACCCAGAGTGTTCACAAAGTGCATGGCAGTAGTCACAGCTCACTTGCGACTACAAGGATTCCAGGTGTTTCCATACCTAGACGACTGGCTCATTTCCACCCCCAGCAGACGTCTATTGGAAGAAGCCCTGGCATACTCTCTCCTCGCAGCACAAAGGCTAGGTATAATCATAAACTGGCAAAAATCAAATCTCACCCCATCTCATTCCACAGAATTTATAGGGGTTATCTTGGATACAAAGAACTGCAGAGCTGCCATTCCAGAGCACAGAATTCTAAGGATAAAGCAACAACTGATCCCAATCCTTTGAAGGGAGAAATCCATAGCTCACTGTCCTACAGCTGTTGGGTTCCATGGCAGCCTCCATCACCATTGTCCCCCTGGCCAGGTTTCATATGAGGCTTCTACAATGGCTACTGCTCAACCAATGGTATTTTTTTCAGCATCCTCTTTCAGCCAAGATTCTAGTAACTCACAGGTGCAAACAGGATTTAAATTGGTGGATGGCACACAATCCATCACAATGGTCTTGCCCCTTTTCCCCCCAGCAACCCAAGGCTACAGTGACCACGGACACCTCCCTGATGGGACGATCGCGATTCAGTCAGACAACATGGCGGTGGTCTGGTACATCAACAAACAAGGTGGAACCAAATCTTATCCCCTTTGTCGAGAGGCCATGAGGATATGGCAATGGGCGATGGCTGCCAACTGTTTTCTTCCAGCAATGCACATTCATGGAAATTCCAATGTGATAGCAGACACTCAGCAGGTGCATTCTACAACCTCACGAGTGGTCCCTAAATCCCTTGATAGCGACGGAGATCTTCCACCGCTGGGGCAGTCCTTGCTGCAACCTCTTTGAATTCCCGACCAACTACAAATGCAGCAACTACTTTGCCCTGATTCTCCCTCCAGGACAGTCACCCAGGGACGCTCTAGTCCACGATTGGCCCTCTGGTCTTCTTTATGCATTCCGACCTTTTCCCCTCATTCCCCAGTTTCTGAAGAAAGCCTGTCTGTTGAAGAGCAAGGTGATCCTCATAGCACCATATTGGCCTCGTCAGATTTGATTCCCCTTCCTTTGGCCTTACCTACTAGATCGACCATGGATTCTCCATCCAGCCCCGGAGTTGATCTCACATCTGCAGAACCTGATTCATCCCAACTTGGGCAGCCTGAAGCTCACAGCTTGGCTACTCCAATTCCCTTGATTGCCAGGCAGAATGATCTTTCTTTGCCAGTATGTGACATTCTCATTGCATCTCATAAGTCTTCCACTAGAATTACTTATCTAAGCAAGTGGAAAAGATTTACCTGTTGGCTGAAAGAAAAACAGGTAGATCCCTTCTCAGCACCAGTGTCGATAAGAGTATCTGACCGACCTTTTTCAATCGGGTCTATCGGCCTCTACCATTAGAGTTCATTTGGCTGCAATATCTAATTTCCATGAGGGTGTCCAAGACTCCTCTCTTGTCACACAAATTGTGCAAGACTTTCATAATAGGTGTGAATCATCTGAAGCCACCTTTTAGAGAACCTATTCAGCCATGGGATCTGTCATTAATTCTACAAGCTCTGACAATGCCACCCTTCGAACCAGCTTCTTGCAACCTCAAATATTTGTCATGGAAAACCTTGTTTTTGGTCGCCATTACTTCTGCCAGACGTATCTCTGAGCTTCAAGCTTTATACATCAAGAGTCCATACTTGATTTATCATAGAGATAGTGTCTTTGAGAACTAATCCTTCATTTCTGCCAAAAGTGATCTCTGAAATGTCCATTAATCAAACCATTGAATTGCCAGATGTTCTGTGATCCTATCTCGCCTACATTCTGACTGATGGGCTCGGAGCCGATCCCTCTGCTCCAACGCGGCACGCTTATGCTATAGAGCGAGGCCTCTAATTGGCTGAGCTATCTTTATCCCAGGATGCACCACCACTAATCCCCAGATCTCGTTTGCCACTTACAAAGCTTGGACGTGGTCTCAACATTGGCTGGGCTAAGTACTATATTAATAGTCTACTTTTCCTGTCAGTAGTTCTCTCTTTTCAACCCAAAAGCTGTTTTAACAGCTATTTTTTGTGTACGAGTGTGTCTCTCGTTGATTTATACAAATTTGCTTTAATTTTCCTGTCAGAGAAGGTTCCGTTTTAGTTAGAGGGGCCTTCCCCTGTACTAACTTCCTTAGTGGTTGTGTGTGGGTCAAGTACCCGTTTGAGTTAGAGGGTCTTGACCCTCCTTGTTTCTTCCCTTTTCCTTTTTTTCTGTCTGTATTTAAAAAAAAAAAAAGTTTCTTCAGTTTATAACATTCTGTGTACGAGCATACTTTTTGTACCTGTGTCATAGAACTGTTTGAAGTTTACTGTTGTGTTCTGTCTTTTTCTGCACAACTATGTCTAAGGAACATAAACCCTCCGGGTTTAAAAAGTGCACAAGGTGTGGGTTTAAAATGTCCATTACGGACGACCACTCCTCGTGCGTCTATTGTCTTGGCGCCAAACATCTCCAGGAATCATGCAGTGTATGCCATGCGTTTTCCTCCCGAGTCCTCCAGGAGAGGAAAAACAAATTAATCCTTAAAGGATTAATCAAGCCTTCTTTCGAGGAGGCTTTATCTTCCTCTCCGTCTCCTTCTAAGAAGAGGAAAGCGCCGGCTCCAACCAGTCAGTCGGAACCGACAGCTAAAAAAGGTAAGCAGACTTCTCCATCGGCTCCACGGACTTCGGAGCCGAGGTCGGAACGGTCTGCCTCGATGCCTCCTACCTCGACCCCTCGGGTTTCGGAGCAGAGGTCTGGAGCATCGAGAGGCGGGTCACCCTCATCATCGGCTCCATTGATATTGGAGCCGATAAGGGTCATCGGCTCAGACACTTCCCCCTCGGAGCCGAAGTCCTTATCGGCGCCGAGGGAAATTTCTTTGAAAGTTTCCTCGGAGCAGATAATTGTGGAGTCCTTTCGGAGCCGGTCCCCAAGCCCTTCGGAGCCGATGGAGAAATCGGTTCGGGCCCGATCGGTATCCTCGAGATCTTCCAGGATGTCTGATTCTGACATCGACAGGGTACTCCTTCGACTCTTCCAGTCTCCGGTGTTCCAAAAGATGGTTTCGGCTCCAGCCCATTTGGCTTCGGAGCCGATGGTCCACTCCCTTACAGTTCTTCCTCCTTCAACAGCTTCGGCACCGTTGGAGCAGGTGTTGGTGGAACCAGTGGAGGTGTTAGGGTCAGGCCCGACCCTTGCTCCGACTCCGGCTCCTGGGTCGGAGTTCAGTGCACGGACTTCTTCCTTCGGCCCTGGGGGGGAGGCTTCGGGATTGATACCTTCGGTCCCAAGTCTCCCTCTTGGTGCGTCGGCGGCGGGAGTACTGTCCACTGTCGTGGCCACGGAGGGAGGACCTTCCCAGGATTCTGGTGGTCCCGCCTTCAGGGCTATGAGGAGTGCTCTAGCCAAATCTTCTTTGGCTACCTCCACAGTTTCCCCAGCTCCTTCCCTACATTTGGAGACTGGGTCGTTGGCAGTTCCCCTGTCAGCAGACAGCGGAGCCCCTGGGCCTCAGGTTACCCCCGCTGGGGTTTCTCCCCCTCCTGGAGGTCCTTCTGAAGCCTCTTCGGATGAACCTCCCAGGAAGAAAACGTGCAAGAGGAAGCACGGTGACTCCCCTGACGAGTCTTTGACATCTGACACCGATCTTGATGATGCAGAGGGGTCCCCCAAGTCGTCCTCGGATGATGTCTCCTTTGCAGACATCCTTGAAGCCCTGAAACAACGAGGCGGCTGGCAGTCCAAACCTCCCTCTGCTGATGAGTCGGTGTTCCTGAAGGCCTTCGGGGCTCAGCCCTCCTGGGTGTCTCCGCCCTTCGACGAGCTCTTGGATTTGATCTGTCGGGCGGGAACACCCGGACTCTGTGGAACGGTGCCCGCCGTCCATACAAATTTCTTTCAGCACCCCCAGATAGAGAGTTCCTCACAAAGGTGTGGCTGTGGATGCTATGGTGGTGGCATCTGCTACACAGCAGGATGTAGCAGAGGCTTCTACGTCCGTCCATCCTCCTAATAAGGAGTCTAGGAGCATGGATCGGTATGGCAGCGCACTTAGTTCAGCGGCCTTTACTTTGAGGTCTCTGAACTACCTAAAGCACTTTACGAGATTCCAGAGTGATCTGATTAAGGAGCTGTCCGATACCCTCTTAGGTAACCTGCCTGAGGAGCTGGCCCAGACGGTTGGATCTCAGCTGGCTACGATGTCATCCATCTCGAACTCGTCCATGAGGCTCATCTCAGATGCGCCGAGGGTGAGTAGAGCGCGGTACAGGCATTGCTCTCACGGAGACCAGCCTGGCTTCGCCTGTGTCATTTTGGAGGCCTTCAAGTCTTCATTCCGACGCCCCCTTTGATGGGTCCTCCCTGTTTGGGCCCAAGGTGGAAAGACACACTTACCCGCTGTGAACAGGAGGGTAAGACTCTGACTGCCATAGGGGCACGATTTTCCACTCCCTTTCGGCCTTATCCCAAGGCTAAAAGAGGAGGGAAGATGTGGTTCCGGAGATCGCAGAAGTCTTACCCCTCTCAGCAGGAAGGTTCCCCCTCCAGAGGCAGAGGAGGGGGAAATTCATCAGGAAGACGCCGTCCCAGAGGCGGCAGAGGCCCCCGCAACACTGGAGACCGCGAGTCCTTTCGTGGCTCCTCAACCTTTCATAGTCCCTGAGGGATTGCCCGGCTGTGCTGCTCCAGAGCCAGTCGGGGGTCGTTTTTCAAAGCACCTAAAGGCCTGGGAAAGGATCACTCAGGACCGATGGGTGCTTCGAATTATCGCCGGAGGTTACTCCATCCCATTCTGTTGTCCCCCCCCCCTCGGTCCAAAAGAATCCCGGTCCCGCCACCCAGTCAACGGGATACCGCAGCCATAGAAATTTCAAAACTGCTGCAAAAAGGAGCCATCCAACCGGTCCCCGCAGACCAGATCGGATTAGGGACTTTTAGTGCCAAAAAAGACCGGGGACTTGAGGCCCATTTTGGACCTAAGCAACCTAAACCGTTCAGTCAAGAAGTCCAAGTTCCGAATGGTTACTTTACAAACCCTTCTCCCGTTGTTGGAGAAAGGTGTTTGGATGTGCTCCATAGACCTCAAGGACGCGTATTACCATATCAAAATACATCAAACGTCCAGGAGACACTTGCGCTTCAGCCTAGGAAGCAGTCATTTTCAGTTTCGTGCGCTGCCCTTTGGTCTCACCACAGCCCCCAGGGTGTTCACCAAATGCTTGGCAGTAGTGACTGCTCACTTGAGGAGTCTAGGATTCCAGGTGTTTCCGTACCTAGACGACTGGCTTCTAACTGCCACCTCCAAGCATCTACTTCTACGGAGCCTGCAAGCTACAACATCACTGGGCAATTCCCTAGGAATCACCTTCAGTTGGCCAAAGTCTGTGTTACGGCCATCTCAAAGAATAAAATTCATAGGGGCAGGGATAGATTCAAATCAGATGCGGGTCTATCTACCTGCAGACAGAATTCAGATCATACAAAATCAGGTTCGAGCCCTACTCCCCAAGTCCAAAGCCCCAGCCAGAATGGTCTTGCAACTATTGGGATCGATGTCTGCCACAGTTCTGTTAGTTCCCTTGGCAAGGTTACACATGAGAATCCTCCAGTGGCTTCTTTCAACTCAGTGGTCCTTTCAGGAACTCCCTCTCAATCATCTAATATGGATCACAGAATCTTGCAGACGGGACCTTCGCTGGTGGCTAGTGTCGTCCAATTTGGATCAGGGACGACCGTTTGTTCTTCCTCCTCCGGCGGCCACCTTGACCACGGACGCCTCCCAGACGGGGTGTGGGGGGGCCATTCCCTGGGCAGGTCAGTCCAGGGCAAATGGCATCCGGAAGAGACCTCTCTCCACATCAACATCCTAGAAATGAGAGCAGTACTCCTGTCCCTTCAAGCCCTTCACGGTTACCTCCCTCAGGGCGTAATTGCTGTTCACTCGGACAACATGTCAGTTGTCTGGTACCTGAACAAGCAGGGAGGGACCAGATCCTATCCTCTTTGCAGAGAAGCGATGAGGGTCTGGGAATGGGCAATCTCAACCAAACGCTTCCTAGTGGCTACTCACATACCGGGCAAATCCAATGTCATAGCCGACAGGTTGAGCAGAACCATCCTCTCTCCTCACGAATGATCTCTGAACATGACTATTACAAAACAGATTTTCAGCGAATGGGGAGTTCCGTGCTGCGACCTCTTCGCTACTCCTCGGAATGCGAAGTGCAAAGAATTTTTCTCCCTAACCCCGGCTCCAGGGAAGAGCCCTATGGACGCGTTAGCCCATCCTTGGCCCACCGGCCTGCTTTATGCCTTCCCGCCAGTTCCTCTCCTACCCAAGGTAATTCAGAAGGCTTCTCTCTTAGGGAGCAAGATGATCTTAATTGCTCCTTACTGGCCTCGTCAAGTCTGGTTTCTTCTTCGAAACATGCTCTGGAAGGTCCATGGTTCCTGGACCAGGTCCCAGACCTACTGATTCATCAGTCGGGACTACTACACCAGTCCCTACACACATTAAGATTGACGGCCTGGCTCCTCCTCTTCCAACCATAGTCAGGAGACATGCACTAGACCCAGATGTAGTGCACATATTGTCTTCGCCCACAAGTCTGCTACGAAGAAACTTTATTCTAGCAAATGGAAAAGATTTGCTATATGGGCTCAACTCCGGGGCCTGGACCCCATTTCAACCCCTGTAACAGAAGTACTCAAGTTCCTAACCTATCTTTTCAATCAAGGCTCTTCTGTTTCTACCATCAAAGTACAATTGGCAGCGATTTCTAATTTTCATGAATCCATAGACCCACCCTTAATGAGCAACAGGTTGTGTAAGACCTTCTTGAAAGGTGCTGCCCTATTAAGACCTCCAGTTTCTCATCCTGTACCTCCATGGGATCTCGACATAGTATTACGCGCCTTGACTTCTTCCCCTTTGAACCGCAGCTACCTGTGATTTAAAGTTTCTATCATGGAAGACAGCTTTTTTAGTGGCAATTACTTCAGCCAGAAGGGTTTCAGAACTTCAAGCTTTGTCAGTGAAACCTCCGTACTTGGTTTTTCATACAGACAGGGTTTCCCTCAGACCAAATCCTTCTTTTGTTCCTAAAGTCTGTTCTACTTTATGCTTGCAACAATCATTAGAGCTCCCAGTTTTTTTCCCAAAATACTCCAATAAAGCGGAATTTATTTTCCACACACTCGATGTCCACAGGCAGTTACGTTTTTATTTGGATAGGACCAAACAATCAAGGAAGACAGATCAGTTGTTTGTGTCCTTTGCAGAAAACAAATTGGGCAACGCAGTCACAAAGGTCACTATTGCCAAATGGATCAGGGGACTGTATTACTCAAGCTTATGTTTATTCTAACAAGGAGCTTTCCACTTCTGTCAAGGCTCATTCTACAAGGGCTATGGCTACTTCGGTAGCATTTAATTCTAAGCTTGCTATTAGTGACATTTGTGCTGCGGCTACATGGTCTTCCCCGCATACCTTCATTTCTCACTACAAATTAGATGTGGCATCTAGAGGACGAGCTTCATTTGGTTCCACAGTGCTCAGGAGTGTTTTCCAATGAGCCACCCGGGATTTAGGTGCAAAGGGACGCTGTCCCATCAGTCAGAATGTAGGCGAGATAGGATCACATAACATCTTTTAGTTATGTACTCACCATAACTTCAGATGTTTGGGATCCATCTCGCCTACATTCCTAATAACCCACCCTCCTTCCCCCTTCCTTGGAGATCAGAGGATATCAGAAGGTCCGAATCCTGTTGTTTCATCTTGAAACATCTAACAATGTTATATAAACAAGCTGTGCATGTGTGCATGAATGCGGACAAACAAGATCTGGGGGATTAGTGGTGGTGCATCCTGGGATAAAGATAGCTCAGCCAATGGCCTCGCTCTATAGCATAAGCGTGCCGAGTCGGAGCCGAGGGATCGGCTCCGAGCCCATCAGTCAGAATGTAGGCGAGATGGATCCCAAACATCTGAAGTTATGGTGAGTACATAACTAAAAGTTTTCTTTCCCAACCATTCAGAGGATAGTATTGCCTACATACCCTAGATATTCACAGGCAAATCCATTTTTACGTAAACAGGACTAGGTCCTCTCGTAAATCTGACCAGTTATTCTTGGCCTATTCTGGACTTAGACTAGGATCTGCTGTTGCTAAGGCCACATTAGCTAGATGATTGAAATACTGTGTGACCTTCATTTATACACAACGTAATATTCCATTGCCTACTACCATGAAGGCTCATTCGACAAGGTCGGTGGCAACTTTCTGCTGCCTTCCATGCCAGAGCTTCTTTACATGACATCTGTGCTGTTGCAACTTGGGCTACGCCTTATACCTTCATCAATCATTACAAA
>NC_056729.1:349544195-349546695 GCF_019279795.1 Protopterus annectens | reverse complement strand
AAGAACTATCGTAGATGTACGAGCCTCCAATGTCTCATTAAACATGGATATGGGACTATCCAATGAGGCGAACAAATTTTCTGTGAGCAATGGTGAGAAGGGTCAATGCGGTAATGATGGGGCAACAGGCGTGGAAGCTTTAACATCACCGCAAGTAGTGGGCTCCGTATACTCAACTCCCCTAGAGGTTCCAACTAATGAAGGAATAACAACGCGAGTGAATGCAGATGTAAGGAGAAAGATTTTGCCAGATGGACAGAATGAACAAGGGTTATCGGCTTTTCCTTTTCCAATACGGATGGGGCGAAAAAAATCTATAGACATGGACACCTTGAGAGGACAGAAGCGCAAGGAAGCGCCTCAACAGCAGATGCATACGATCAAAAAAAAAATGTGGACACCAAAGACCTAATTTGGAATATTTCCAACTATATACTTTCTGAAGCAGAAATGGAAATATTAAAAAAGGGTCTGGGTTTTGTACCTACCAATAATATTGATGTAAGTGATTTTTTGATATCTATTCGTATGTTTGCTAGGAATATTGACTGAAATTGTCCTTAGGGTCTAATGAAAATGCTACGAATATATTAAAAAAGAAAAGTGATTATTTGCCAACATTACCTGAGAATGTAGATCTTTTTGTCAAAGCTGTTGAGAATCAAGTGTACAATGACTTGAAATTTAACTCAGGGCTTTTTGACTCGAATGTGAATAAATTGGAAGTACAAGCTATTTCTGACCTTAAAAATAACAACAATATAGTGATAAGGCCAGCTGATAAGGGGAGGCCCACAGTGATTATGGACTCTGAGTACTATGTAACTACCATGAACGAAATGTTAAATACTGATGCCTATGAGGAGCTTGTATTTGATGAGGTTAATGTGATAATAGAGAATATCAATACGGCATTAGTTGAATGTTTGAATTTAAAAATAGTTACAAACGAATTATATAGTTATTTCACCGTGGACTTTCCTATTATTCCACAGTTGCATGGTTTGCCTAAAATCCATAAACACCCAACACTCCCAAAATTTAGACCTACAGTCGAGGGAGCTGGTTGGGCTACGGAAGGTATTTCCATTTATTTAGACCAACAATTGAAACAGTTATTATCTTTATATGGACATGTATTGAAAGATACTGAACAATTTTTGAAAGATTTATACTCTTTTGTACAAGGATATGACAAGCCCTTAGATTTAATTCTAGTAACACTAGATGTTGAATCGCTCTTTACGAGTATTCCAAATGAGAAATGTCTGCTCATACTCAAAGAATTGTTAGAGAGAGATGGAAAGATGGATATTTTGAAGGCAGATTTTTTATGTTCTTTAATAGAGCTTGTACTAGAAAATAATTTATTTTTGTTTCAGGATAAATTGTACCGACAGACAAGGGGCGTGGCAATGGGTACAAGCTGCGCAAATGCCTATGCCAATTTGATAATGGTTGCTTGGGAGAAACAATATTTAATGAATCATCCCAAGATATTATTTCATCGACGTTTCATCGATGACCTTTTTTAGCTTTGGCATGACAGTGACATTTAATTAAATAACTTCTTGGTACATCTAAATAGTTCCAGTGAATTCCTTAAATTTACGATGGTGAGATCATTTAATTCTATTAATTATTTAGATGTCACGGTTAAAATAGACAAGGAAAGAATATCCACCTGTATATATAGAAAGTCTTGTTATTGTCCAACCTTTTTGCATCATACTAGTATGCATAATCCGACAATATTTAATAATATAGTCAAGAGCCAAGCCCTGAGACTTATCTAGATTATGCTGCAATGATAATATTCTATCTGAAGAGTTGATAAGATTAAAAGGAGACTTTATGCCCAGAGGTTATGATGCAAATCGCATTGACATTGTATGTAAACAAGTTCTTGCTGAAAGGAAAGCATATGCCAAACCTTACTTCTCAGAAAATGTGACTAAGAGGAAGGAACATCCTATAAAAAGAAAAAATGACCTTAATATTATAATACCATATGGAAATAATATCCATAGGGTGAAAGAGGCCATTGGGAAATGTTGGAATATTTTAATGGTTGATGAGAAAACCAAGGAATTATTAGGTGAGAGTCCTAGCTATACCTATAGAAATAAAGTACAGTTTTGTACCTACCATAAATGTAGATGTCCGAACTGGATAGCATCTGCAGTCATAACAAGTGGGGTTGTCCTGTCGTCAGGCAGCCCTGCTGTCGGCGGATTAAAGTCGGGTCCGCTTCGGGCTGATGTCGCACTCCACCCGACGTCATCTCTGTTGGTCTTCGGGTATAAAAGCATCAGCCGACGCCATTTTCCTCAGTGTTTCTTGCCCCAGATGCCAGTAGCCCACTTGCAGGCTAAAATTTGGATAGATGCCAATGTTTCCACATAGATAGAGGTAAACACAAAATAAGCATATATGTACATATATACAAACAAATACACCATAAAAGACTCCCCCAACAGCTAGCTATTAGGAGGGTAAA